>NW_027103572.1:0-2031 GCF_902728285.1 Clytia hemisphaerica | reverse complement strand
ACAAAACACAAAAAAACAACAAATTTCGAGATTCATCCCAATATCTATGCGTGAAACTATGAGTGCCCCTCGTCGCTACGCTCCTGCGGGGCAATAAGCTCAAGAATCTAATGAAGCCTACCGTGAAAAGCACAGCTCAAAATCAATTTACGCTGTGCCACGAATCGAGATCTATTCATCGCGCAATCAGCGAAGACAAAAGTAACCATGACGACCATCCAAGATCTTGATGAGCGTCATAGTCGATATTTTTATTCCCGTCGTTGAAAACACAACTTACAAAAGTCAATGCTTGTAAAAAGGTCAGTGATAGAGAATTCATAACATAAGTCTGTCTATTATTTCGATTCAATTAAAGTGACATTTCCATAATTAAAAGTTTAGTAATTACTGTTTAACATTTGGGATCATATAAAAGATTTCTTTCGAAAAAAACTCATTTCACCTACACTTGGAGGTTTCTGGGGAATTCGTAAATAGTAAACTGCATACTGATACAGTCTGCTAGACATTAATATGGTAATATTTGCTCTTCATGTTTGATTTTTTCTACAGTGATTAGATTGACACATGCGCGATAAAATTTCTATTATTTGTCTTCAGAGGTTACTATTTTCTTTGAAAACTTAACCTCTGATACTCAGGGTAAATGAAGCCCTGAATATACCGCAAAATTAGTTTCATGACAATTTTTTTAATTCATTCGTTGCCTTTTATAGGGACCACTGGGTGAACCGATAATCGAGATCGTTCTCAGGTAGACATGACTCTTAATTGTCAACTTGACGAAAACACGACAGAAAAATCGTTTGTTCACCATCGAAGCGCGAAGAACTATGCACCCGATTGTATCCACGGAGATTATATATACAAATTATTTTATTACACCCCTATATCAGTGACCCGGTCAGCTCCACTCAATGATGAATTACCCGGTGAAAGAAATTGCATAGAACCCAAATCAAAAATCTTATTTATGGTCTTACCGTCTTACCCCGGTCAATCTCAGTTTTTTAAGAATTCTTGAATATTAGTTGAAAGTCAATTTTCCTTACCAGAGGAAGTTAAAGGTTATCACTTAGTGAGCTTTAGAGATCCTATATATTAAGACCCGGTGGGTTTCAAAACTTCACTGGGTCACTGAGAAAGGGGTGTTCTATTATATATGAAATAAATGTACGTTTATGCGTGTTAGTAAATGTCCCGGGACAATGTATATCATCCGTTTATGAATTGGGGAGAGAAAAACTCCATATTGAGTAATTAAGTCATTCTGAGGGGCTAAGATAGCCGATAGAACTTTCCAAAGGGGATAAACTTGAAAGATTTGGGGGAAATGATGAAAAATTTCGAAGAGTTAACAAAGAACGCCTCGCAATTTTTCCCCGACCATTTAAAACCCCAAATTTTTTTCCCCGTTAAGATATTTTGCAATAGAAATTTCACGCTGTAGGTCCCCACCGGGCTCTGTGATACGAGAGTGTTGTGCAGATTATTATGTTCTTCTATTGCTCGCTTATCCTTCTTACATGGGATCTTCACAGCATTGGTAAAAAAAAACAAACGCAAAGCAAATGCTTGATGAGTTTTTTTGTTCTTATAAAAAGTCTTCGTTTCTTGCTCCATCTTGATTCCAAAGAAGACAGGCCCTAAAAATGAAATCGGAAAAATGATCAATTTATAATCTCACTAATTATGCCAATTAACTAAGTGTTAATAACATTTTCAAGTTTCAATTTATACCGTTGCAAAATCAATTTGCTTGCGTGTTCTCGAGTTTTTGGATATCTAGGGATTTGAAGATTTCTAGTGTTTTAATTGCTTTGATAGATTCAAAACACAAGTTACTCTGCGGTGGAACATTATGATGTTCTCATTCTATAGGTATTTTTGCTTTTCTTTTTTGTATAGAGATGACTTGAAAAGATCGCTCAGTACTCGACTGTCAATTGGTCGATTGCGTTCGATTTGGTTTGATTGGTTCGATGGTCAATTCCGTTCGATTAAGATCGTCTGGCCGCTTTTATGTTG